>NW_027131947.1:0-3165 GCF_026122565.2 Emydura macquarii macquarii | reverse complement strand
AGCGCTCAGGGAATTCTAGCCTGTTACGGCACATTCACCCCACCCCTCGGATTTGCACTTCCCAGAACTTCACACAGGATGTGATATGAGGCACAAGCTACATCTGGATTGGAGTTAACATGACACCCCCAGAGGGGACATGGACCTGTGTGTACGGGTCCAGTTAGACCCAGCGTGGTGAGTGCTGCCTGACGTGTACTGTTGGATAGATGTTTGGGGAAAGCTCCACTGTGTGACTAGCTGATGTTCAATGTACAACGTCTGTTTAAGGCCTTGTCTACACTTGAAAGTTTTACCAGCCTAGCTACATTGGTTATGGGTATTTCTGCTGTGCCAGCAAAGGCCTTGCTGTAGTCGCCCCTTGTAACTACACCAATGGGAGAAGCTCTCCTGTAAGCGTGGGTAGAGTCTTCAGTGCAGCGCTGTAAATGTAGACAATTCCTTAGTCTGAGCCACTGTCATGGTGATTGTAAGTAGCCTCCATACTGCATACCCTTGTAACGGCATCAACAGGAGAGTGAGGGATCCCCAATCTCAGACTATCCCAGAGCTCAATGTTAGATACTGTTCCTAGGAGGTGGGAGACCCCTGTTCAAATCACTTCTCCTCTACAGGCACAAGGGGGAGTTGAACTGAGGGTCTCCCACTTTCCAGGCGAGCACCCGAACCCCTGGGCTAAAAGTTATCAGGGAGCGCTCGTTCCTCCCTGCCGTTTTGTGTGAGCTGGCCTGTGGGGCCCAATCCAGTTAGCGACCTCTGCACATGCCTGCCGGATCAGGGCCTGCAGGCGAGTTAGGCGGAAGAACTGCCCCTGGCTCCTGAGTCCTGCATCACACTGGGGCATAGACAGCCAGCAGCATGAGGGAGGCAGCAGCGCACATGGTGAGAGGCAGAAACACAGGCAAGTAGCAAACTTTTACTCTGATAATTTAGGCACTGAGCAGTTTAGGCGCCTCTAGGGTTTGGTGGCCACTGAGCTGGGGTTTTGTGAATCCCGGGGGCTGAGAGTCTGGGATGCAGTTACTGAAAGTGGCCGTTTGGTTCTTCAGTGCCTCTGTGAATCCAGCGCTCACTGTGCATCTGGAGAAGCCCTCAGGCTCCCTGCAGCTGTCAGTTACACCAGTTACATTGTGCAGGTTTCCCTCACCCAAGAGGCTCAGACTTGGTTTTTAAAGGAAAGCTGAGAGGCAAGAGCTCAAGGTGGCTGCTTCCAGTCAACCAGTACCAGATCACCAGCCCCATGAGATTCAGCCTAGATGGTTCCTTGCCAGACAACCCCCAACTCATCTCACATGCTGGGATGTCGTCTCACCTGAAGCTCTGCAGGAAAGTTACAGAGATGAAGGGCAGCACCAGAGCCAAGCATCCCATTAGAGAGTGAAGCTCAAGAAAAAGATCATCTTTGGGCCTTTCCTTTGTTAAAGGGAAGCACAATGACAGCAACTTTCTCTTTAATTCCACAGCTTCTCAATCTCGGGCTCTGCTGAAGGGAACAGCTGTCGGCAACTAAAAGGCACCCAGATTCAGTCTGAGACGTGTGATTCTCAGGTCCAATGGATCTGCCGGAAAGAAGCTGCCATGATATAAACAGTGGGACAAAGGAGCCGTATTTGTGTTTCTGTAACGTAAAGTACCTGCCTTTAGTTTCATGAGGCAAGATTGTGGCTGTTTGCTGAGATGCAGATGTTTGTTCCTGCCCCATTTCCTTGCCAAAGAATGGCCACTGTATAGGTGGGGGCCCATCAACTTTGATGACACCTGGCCAGAGGTGTCAGCTTGTCCTTCCTCTTTGAGAAACAGGTTTACTCGCTCCCCAGACTTGTCTGGTAAATACACTTCATCATGATTTCAGCTTATGCTCATAACGTTACACATAATGTTGTTACAGACATTTCACATGATATTGTGGACCAGCAAGTTATTAGTTTTCAAATGCTACCTCACAAGGCATATTTTGTATAAAGATGATTACGATAGTGTTTAGGCCACTAGGGGTCTCCCCCACCCCCTTTACCCCCTTAAAACTAGATGGAAGATAATTAAAAACAGTGTAAAATTTTCAGGCTTCTATCAAAAACCAAATCCAAAAATTGATGGTTTAAGACTGCAAACATTAAAATCAACTGGGCTTTCAACACAGCTCAAAATGACCCAGAAAAGTTCTTGTTGAAAAATGTCTTGGAGGGAAATCACCATTTCCCAATCAGCTCTAGTCTAGTCCAATGGCTCTGAACCTTTCCAGATGACTATACCCCTGTCAGGAGTCTGATTTGTCTTGTGTACCCCAAGTTTCACCTCACTTAAAAATGACTTGCTTACAAAATCGCACACAAAAATACAAAAGTGTCACAGCACATGGTTATTGAAACATGGCTTCCTTTCTCACGTTTACCATATACTTATAAAGTAAATCAATTGGAATATAAATATTGTACTTATATTTCATTGTATAGCATACATAGCAGTATAAAGAAGTCATAGAATCATAGAAGATGAGGGTTGGAAGGGACCTCGGGAGGTATATAGTCCCATCCCCTGCTCAAAGCAGGACCAACCATTGTCATTATCTGTAAGAAATGTTAGTTTGTACTGACGTCGCTAGTACTTTTTATGTAGCCTGCTGTAAAACTAGGCAAATATCTAGATGAGTTGATGTACCCTCTGGAAGACCTCTCCGTACCTCCAGAAGTACACGTAATCCTGGTTGAGAACCACCGTTCTAATCTATATCAGATAGAGAAGAGCGGCTATGTATTAGGATGCTAGTGCCTTTAAGAACCCAGCCCTGGGAAGCACGTGAGACGTACTGTCCTGTGGAAGGGGAAATGAAAAAGGTCCTCTGCCCCTCCACCCTATTTTTACAAACAGGGCTCATCCCAGTGGGGTAACTGCTGCCCCCTCTGCTCTGCCCTGTGCTGGGTTTTGCCCTCTGCCACTGGCTGGCAGTGCCTCACCCCGGCCTTAACCCTGGCTCCTAACCCCAGGGAAGAAGGTGGCACAGACCTTGGAGTGAGAATTGTGGACTTATGAACCCTGCAATCCAAAATAATTTTTTAAAAGTTCGGCCTCTGTGCTTGTTCCCCGTCTGTAAAATGGGGATAATCATGGGGAATGGCTAAGCTAGCCAACAAGATGGTAACTAAATCCAGTATTCTGCAATAATAG
>NW_027131946.1:0-3099 GCF_026122565.2 Emydura macquarii macquarii | reverse complement strand
ACAGGGTATGAGAAGCGGGGGCACATTTTTTCCTGTGATTTTGTGTGTCAAGGAATGTGAAGAAGAGGTCCAGTAGAAAGAGAAGAGAGGAAAAAGTGATACAGGCTATGAGAAGCGGGGGCACACTTTTTCCTGTGATTTTGTGTGTCAAGGAATGTGAAGAAGAGGTCCAGTAGAAAGAGAAGAGAGGAAAAAATGATACAGGCTATGAGAAGCGGGGGCACATTTTTTTCCTGTGAATTTGTGTGTCATTGCTTGCTGAATGCTGAATGCAGTGAGCATGCGCACAATGCGGTGGTCACAGGTTTACTTGTCTGCCATCTAAATGGCAGAAACAGAGCGGAGACACACATTCTCGCGAAATACAGTTTTTTACTAAACACCTGACACAGGCTCTTGACCGGCTGCGGATCCACTCAGACCTGCGGCAGCACCGCCGCTGAGCAGCGGGAGCGAATTATTCTCGGCGAGGAATGACGATGCTGGCAATCTGCAGTGCAAACGCTCCGCACGTACGAGCAGCCGCAGCCTAGGTGCAGACCTCGGCTCGCAGCTTCGCCCGGCTCTCACCGGACCCGCCAGCTGGAGCCGTGTGCGATGCAGGGTCTGCGACGGGCGCTGAAACGCAGGACCTGCGCTGGAAGGAGCGGAGGTAAATTTACTCAGTGTCTGTGTCTGGGGAGTCACTCCCTGCGCACTGAGAGCGCCCTGCCCGGCACCGCGGCATTTATCCCGGGCACCACCCGCCTCTGGGTCTGAATCGAGCCAAGCTCCGCCCAGAGCTAGGCACAGAACCGGCTCCCCGGGAACTGGTCTGGAACTGCTCTGCCCGATGAATAACCCGACCGCCCTCCCCGCCGCTTGCCGAAGCAGGAGGCAGCCATGCAACGGCAGCAGCCCAGCTCCGTGGGGCTGCCAGACACAGGGAACCAGCAGAGGAGAGATGCGGGGTCGGATTCTTGCTCACGGGTCCTACCGCCCTGCCACCAGCTGCGATGAGTGTGTGTGTGTGTGTGTGTGTGTATCTGTGTGTGTGTGTGGGGGGTGTGCATAAGAGGAAATGCTTTTGTATTGGGGGAAGTGTCCACACGGTGCTGGCTCCTCGCACGTCACAGCCGATGGAGCCGCACCGCACAGCAAATCTCACCACCTGCTTTCGCCCAAAACCTGGAGGAAAAGCCAATCTCCAGCCCGGGGCCGGAGAAGCTCGGAGCAGGGCGTGCTCCGCTGGGGTCAGGCAGCTCTGGGGGGGCTGGGCGGCGGGTTTGCGGGGCTAGCCCCTGCCCCCTGTGCAGATCGTCTGAACCCAGCGAGCTTCTTTCCGAGCTGAACACCTGCCCCGCCTCCCCTGTCCCGGGACCCTGAGCCCTCGATTGCTCCTCCGAGAGCCGGAGCCCAGAAGCACAGAGCCCAGCTCGCAGCTCGCCCAGCTGCTTCCCGTCGAGCGGTGGAGCCACGTGTGATCTGTGATGTGCGGTGAGACGGGAGGTGAAATGCAGCCTCTGCGGTGCCATGAGCCGCGGGAGATTTACGGTGTCCGTGTCCGGCGGAATCTCCCCCTGCGCACGGAGAGCCCCTACCCGCCGCCACCATGTTTATCCTGGGCCGCACCCGCCTCTCGGTCAGAAACGTGCCCAGCGGCGCCCCCGCCTAGGCACAGAACCGGCTCCGCTGCAGCTGCTCGGGACTTGCTCGCTGACTCGCCCGGCCCCGCGCTCTGGCTCCGCGAAGCACCGACCTCCCCTGCGGTGGAGCAGCCTGGCTCCGTGGGGCTGCGGACACCGAGAACAGGGAGAGAGAACGGGGGGTTCATGCTGCGGACCTCGCGCTCTGCCACTGGCTGCGCTGAGGTTCTGCTCACGAGGCAGTTCCTGGGTGTGGGAAGAAGGACTGGCTGTGCTGTGCGCTCGGGTGGCAGAGTCGCGCCAGCCCCGGATTGGCTCCAGACCTTCAATTCCCACCTCCCAGGGCGGTGCCTGCCAGCGCTGCGTCTAACTAAGGGCACAAGCGAGGAGCGTCTCTCTCTTCTGGATGTTGTTCTGGTTTAGTCCCTCTGTGGACCTGGGCCTTACAGCTGTGCAACCGCCAGTGAAAACATGGGGCTGCGCAGACGTGAACAAAGCAGCAGGGGAAGGGGCTGGGGGGGGGGGGGAGGAGGTTTCCCGTGTGGAGGGGTGTCATTTGGGGAAACAATGCTCTCGCAGCTTGTACATGGGGCCCATTTCATAGAACTGCTGGGCATTAATAAGCCGCAATCCTCCAACGCGAGTTGTTAAAATTTTATTTGAACACACAGCTCCAGTGTGAACCTTCAAACTCTCGAGTTCCCCTTTGTATCAAGTCCGTTGTGTGAGCATCAAGTTTGCAGCCGATCCAGTTTCGCTCAATGGAGCATCTCAAAGAGCTGACGGTGTCTTCACACAGAACAGCGCAGTCCGCTTCCCTCGAATACGAGACGTGGGTGGAAGGTGCGAGATGCCTGAGAGAGGCGCTCCACGCTTGGGAGCTTCCTTCGACACAGCGCTCTCAGGCGTCTCCCCAGTAGGAGGGGAATTTAATGTCTCGAGCCAATTAGGGGACACCCACGACTGGGAAAAAACAGCTAAGTTCCATTTTCAAAAGGGAAACTGGCACTGAGGAGCTTGTGACACCGCAGGGGTTCTTCGGAAAGGAATTCACCCGATCCCTGACCGGTTCACGGATGGGATCCAGCGGTGCCCACCTGAGCTGAACGTCATCTGCTGGAATGAGCTGGTCTCTGAGATGAATGTGAACGGGAGAGAAGAGACAGATCCTCTAAAGCATCAATAGGATACAGAACCAGGGCTTGGATCAGTGTCTCGGTTCCTCTGATGTGGAGGAGACTGAATGATGAGGACACTTCTCTGATGGGCCAGTGCTCAGCGAGAGTTCGTCCATGTGCCGCAGGGGATAATGTTCATGGCTGCACATCTCTGAGGATGCCCCGTGGGCTGCGGTGCCTCTGGGGAGGGAGAAGCTGCTGACTCCATCTGGGCTCCTAGTGAGCTCTGGACAAAGATCCGGCCCCTGTCGGGAAGCTGGGCGGCAAGCTTGGCAGGTGGCCCCACTCGCTCCTTC